>NC_050451.1:17317497-17341600 GCF_903995425.1 Onychomys torridus
CTGTTGTTTCATACAAAGTCTTAAAACAAGGCGTACCATTTTGAGCCAGTTTTAACTGGCTCCAATGGGGTCATTGTTTACAAAAACACAACCACATACAGTCTGGTTAGTCCTAGATATTCATCAGCGACAAATTCAAGCTAGGAAGCCCATCATCAGAATGAGGATGCCACAAACCTTGTCTCCTCTTCATCACTTAAATCTATTCTTAAGCTCTGCAGTACAGCAGACAGTTGGAGGTCTTCAGGGGTGGGGAGGTGGACCAGCTCTCCTACTGGCTTCCTGCTCTCATGAGATCACTCCAGCACTGCATTTTCACTCTGGAAGCTACCATGCCTCCCCACACTTGCAACTCAAATCCCTTACATTTGTGTACCTCTATGGTGGATACCCAGTTTTGCCAGCATAATTATTAAACAGTCTATCATTTTCCTGGTGTGTGTGTGTATGTGTGTGTGTGTGTGTGTGTGTGTGTGTGAGAGAGAGAGAGAGAGAGAGAGAGAGAGAGGCCTTTGCCAAAAAACAAGTGGTCACATCTGCATTGGTTTATTTCTGGGTCTTCTATTCTATTACATTCATCTATGTGATAGTATTATCAACTTGACAAAATTAGAATCACTTGGAAGATATGCCTTAGGGCTTGTCCCTGAGGGATTATCTTGATTATGTTAATTAAGGTGGGATGAGATGCTCATTGGCATTATTTCCCTTGCTGAGGCCCTAGATCACATAACTGGAGAAAAGAAACTGAGCAGCAGCATGCCTTTATCCCACTCTGTTTTCTGAGTCTGGATGCAGTGTGACCAGCTGCCTCAGGCTCCTGCTGCCGTTACTCCCTCACCATGATGGAGTGCACCTTGAACTGTGAGCTAAAATAAACCTTTTCTCCTCTAGGTTGCTCTTGTCAGAGGTAATTTATCACAGCAACAGGAAAACAAAACAAACAAATCAGGAAAAGACAGTCCACATAGCTGTCTTTACCACAGTACTAGGCTGTCTCCTGTCACTATACCTCTGTGGGATAGTTTGGGCTCAAGGACTGTGATGTCCCCAACAGTGGTCTTTCTCCTTAGGAGTGCTTTAGTCATCCCTGATCTCTAAGGCTTCCATGTGACTTCTTGGATTATTATTTCTAGTTCTAAGAAGAATGACATTGGAATTTGTTTGGAATTGTGTTGAATCTGTAGCTTACTTTCAATGATGTTAATTTTTTGTGAAGCTAAAACTGTTATAAAATTACAGTCACTTCAAGGATGAAGATATTGAGAATTTAAGTAGAGTCAATGAGTTACATAAGACACTGTTATTGTGTGGAGGGGATTTACCCTTCAGCAGTAGAATCTGCATGGCTAACCACTTCAGAATGAGAAATCTTAGTTATACAATGTTTACACTGAAGGCACCTTAAAAGACCGAGGCCAGTGGGTTCCAACCTTGGGCGCACACTGGCATCATATGCAGATATTTAAGATTTACCGAAGCTCTATGAGGCTCATTCTAGCCTATCAGAAATATTGAGAGCCACTGAGTCAAACAGGAAAGGGAAGCTCACACCAACCCTGGTCCAAGAGTACAAGGCATCATGATCATTTGTACCTCGCAGAGTTGTTTGTGGGAAGGAAGACTCCCCTGGGAGAAGCCTTGCTGGTCTACACAGGTCCTCTGTTTGATCCTCAGTATGGGGTAAAATACCTGCAATCCCAGCATTCTAGGGGTGGAGGCAGGAGGTTCAAGTCATCCTCAGCCACAAAGTTTTAGCCCATCCGGGACAACATGAGATGCTGCCTGAAAAACATCAAGTATTATAAAAATATTCATGATGAGACTGATAGAGAGATAAAATTGTTTTTGATTACTTTTCTTTGAACTTTTAAGGCTTGGTGTAGTACCCTGAAGAGAACTGGTTAGCTTTTATAATTTTAGAAGCAACTCTGAGACTTGGCAACCACAATATTAGAATGTTCTCTGTTCTCTCTCTCTCTCTCTCTCTCTCTCTCTCTCTCTCTCTCTCTCTCTCTCTGTCTTGAGCCTTGCTTTCCTCATCTTGTGAATTAGAGCAGTGTTAGTCCATGTACACCTACTGCTCTCATGATTAGTTCTGATAACAAAGAGACAATGTGGACCCTCCCACCAGCGACATACTTCTTCCAGCAAGGCCTGCCCTCCTCAATCTCCCCATCTGTGCCATCAGCTGGGAACCAAGTGTTCAGAAGTCTGAGCCTATGAAGAACTTCCCATTCAAACCCCTATGTGGCCCCCAAACGATCCTTTTTAAAGGGAGGTGATTTCCATGGTTTTTCTAAATGCCAGCCACGGCAATTCCAACCTAGAATAAACCTGATGACTCTAGCAAAGCATTTTCTAAGCCCTCCCTGCTGCTGTTAAGGCCTGACCTATATTACCTTTCTTTGACAACAGAGTACTTTGCAGTTCACCAGACAAGGTGAAAGGTGCTTGTTCACCTGCTGTTTCTGTACTAATTGTACCAATGCCCGTGTTTACATAAGTCTGGAGAAGGAAAGAATCCAAATCCTGGAACAAGCCTGGAGCTAGGGCTCAGCCTATGAGCCTTTATTGTTTATTTATGGATTTATCAAAGGTATACAGTGAAGTTCTGGGTTCTGTTTCTAGATGCTGTAATCAAAACTCCAAAGGATTGTCATAGAAAATTTGAAAGTTTGAGAAAAATATCTGAAATCATGAATGGCTTTAAAACAACCTATGAATATCAGTGGAGACATAAATTGCCCCCATCTTGCCTTGGGACCTTAATTGGAGACCACAATGGCTCACTTATACTGTACTTCGATTCTAGCACATGACCCAGAACACAAGACAAGATTAGTAGACGTAGAGTGACCTTGGACACATTACCAAGCCTTCTGGGACCATTTATTCACCACCAAAAGCAGTAAGACTGAAATTTTCTGCTCTCTTCAGAGCATATTCTATGACTATGTGGTGATCAACCAATTCAAGACCAGTCTTCATGTTGACTCTGGTACATGCAGAAGGGCTTCCAATCTTCCAGGGGCCATTGAATAATGAGAGAATAGACACAAATGGATGGTTTCTCCTTAAGGATTTACCCCCACATCACTGAGGGAAGTCATGGCAGGACTTAGGACTGAATCCATGAAGGAACACTACTTGCTGACTTGTTCACTGACTCATGCTCAGCTAGCTTTCTTACACATCCCAGTCCCATCTGCTTATGGATGATGCTGCCCATGGGGCCCACCTACATAAACTAGCAGTCAAGAGAATCTTCCGTAGACATTGGATGGAAGCAATCCTTCAGTTGACGTGCTCTCTTCCCAGGTAACTCTATGTGTGTACAACTGACAATAAAAACTCACCAGGACAGACAGCTAGATCTTATTGCAAATAAAAGCAATCTTGATGAACTGATATAAATTTATTCCTAGGGTATATTGTTATGCAAAAAATGTTTATGTATAATATGCAACAACTTAGACATGAAACATATATAGATGCACAGATTGACAGCTCTCTTCAAACAAGAACTCTTCTAAGCGGGTGCTAAATCTAAGGGAACACTTATGGAGAGGCAGACTACCTGCATGACCTTGATGTGTGTCCCACCTATGGTCACCCACTGAGCCATTTTACCAGCCCAGCTATAACTTTTATAACAATTCTTTATAGGCATCAAATATTGCAATTTTAAAAGCTTCTTGTTCATATACTTCTTGTTCCATTTATTAATTCATAAATTACTATATATGCTTCAAACAAATAAGCTGTTTGTCTGCTTACCTAATAAGCTGAGTCTAAATAGCCCTTGGAGGCCACTAGTAAGTGAGATTGTATTGAGGATTATATTTTTTTTTTCAATTTTACTCTGCATAAGCACATGTAACTGTTATATATAAAAATACTACTGACTTAAAAAATGAATTGGAAAAGTTAACATTTTTCTTGCAATTGCCTGTACAAACAGAAGGAAAAATCAAATTTGTAAATTTTCTGCTGTAGACCTCAGATCATGTCCTTGCAGCTCCCATTTACTTGTCTCTGTTGGCATATAATGATTTCAGTATTGGCAAGGCGATAAAAGGGGAGCCAAGAGCATTGTCAGGAAAGCAAACACAAGACAGGCGTATGCACACATGTACACATGGAGGGGACAAGGCACATGTACACACAGGAAGCAGAGGATATATGTGTGCACACACACATTAGGGGAGGGAAGGAGGAAAGGCAAACATACACACAAGGAGGGAAAAGGTGTGCATATGAACACATGGAGGTGTATGCATGCACTGGACCTATCTTGTTTATATTTTGATAAAATGAAGTATTACATTCTTAATCATAGAGGGCAGTGTTTTTAGATTTTTACATTGCTTCTATCTGCTCAGCATCACTTTGTCTTATGTAGGTTAAAATAAAATAAGGCTTGCATAAAAGATTGCTTAATTCTTATACAAGCTTTAAGCCCTTGCTTAAGAAACGGGTGTTAACCACAGTAGATGCTAGGCTGTGCAACATGCTTGGAATCTGTAAGGATTGCCAGCCGCTAACAAAGCACTTTTCTTCCTCTTGTCACTGTGTGCCACTCTTTGAAGCCTTCCCTGAGGAATATTCTTAAACAAGCTTACATAGAGCTTGTCATGGTGTCATATAACCATATTACTGAGCTGTTCCAAGCTTTGAATCATCCATGTATCCTTTGTGTGACAAAGAAAAACAATCTGTCATGAAAGTACACGGGAGCTGATTTTTATTTTGTTTTTCAATTTCACTCTGCATTGCATGTGACATTCTCTAATTCGCTGTCTTGGGAATACATGTGTATAAATGTTTCTAAACACTAGCTTGGTAAACTCACACTACATGCTCAGATCGTTTGACCTTCACCATTGCTAATACTCAGCAGATCAACCTGTGGTTTCCTGACCATCAAACCCAGTAATGTTCTACACATAAGCAAGAGCTCTTTATATTATATCTGTGTTTTAATTTATGATTAATTATGGAGAGATAATTTAAAGTAACTGTCTCAGCTTGTCTTGGTGTTTATATAATTTCCTTTCAGTATTTTAATTTATGATAAAGTATAGTAATAATTCAAAATAACCATCTCAATGGGTGTTAGTGTTTATATAATGCTCCAACTATATCAATTATTCTATAAATGCTCTGAAATTATACAGCAAAATCAATGAGATTATTTAGAGGCAATTGTGGAAGGGGAGGAAATACAGTCTATTAATTTATCTAAAAATTAATTTTCTCAGACTGGAAAGATGCCTCGGTGGGTAAAGGCCCTTGGCACCAAGCCGGATGCTCTGAGATCCACTTCTCCAAGTTGTTCCCTGACTTTCATATGCATTCTGTGGCATGAACATGCTTGCAAGTACATGCATGAACACACATGCACAACAAATGTAAAGTACATTTTTAAATAAAATAAAAATCATGTTTCTCTTTCAACCCTTCAAACTGGTGCATTTTTTTTAAATAGAAATTTGCTGTAGTTTTAAAAGTACTGACTTAAATGTTGAATGACAACTCCACCACAGAGTAATATACAAATAGTCTTTGGAAACATGAATCTTTAGGAATGAGCAATGACTCTGTTTGGACTTGAAGATGTACCTAGAATAAACTAGAACTGGGGGAGAGGGGGCGGTAGAGAGACAAAAAAAAAATGGAGACAGGGATGGAATTCAGCAGGGTTTTGTACATGCTGGGCAAGCTCTCTACCACTGAGCCATATCCTCAGCCTTTGGATTTTGGAAACAAGGTCTCACCTTGCAGCCCAATCTAACCTCCATCTTATGATCCTCCTGCCATCACATCCCATGTGCTGAGGTTACAGTTATGTGCCACCATGCTTGGCAGTGCATTATTAAAAGTATCACAACATTGCCTCTAGGATGAACACATACAAGCTCAAGTATAACACTCCAGAATGTATTGCCCTTAACAGTACCATAAATCCACCAGAGTCACTGTGTTGGCTAGTTTTATGTCAACTTGACCCAAACTAGAGTCATTTGGGAAGAGGAAATCTCAGTTCTGAAAATGCTCCCAGTAGACTGGTCTGTGGGCAAGCCTAAGGGGCATTTTCTTGATTGACAATTGATGTGGGAGGGTTCAGCTCACTGTGAGTGATGTTATCTCTGGTCCTGTAGGCTGCATGAAAGCAGGCTGACTAAGCCATGCCAAGCAAGCCATAGGGAGCAAACCAGTGAGCAGCATTATTCCATGGTTTCTGCTTCAGTTCCTGCCTCCAGATTCCTTCCTTGAGTTCCTGCTTTTGCTTTGCTCAGTGGATTGTGACCTATAATAAGTCAAATAAACCCATTCCTCCCCAGGTAGCTTGGTCACAGTGTTCTTCCCAGCAACAGAAGTTCAGTCATCCCTGCACTTGTATCATCTATCTAAGTAGCATCATAAATACATTGCATTTTTCATGACCAGCCCAAATATCATTATCTGCCTTTTAAACAGAAGGCATCTGAGGTAAATTACAAAAAGGTAAATTATTAACTAATTAAATAAAGGTTCATTGTAATTTACAATCTTCTTGATGTTGCATTCAAGGTACCAAGATACCATTTCCTCCTATCTCTGCTTATGACACTTATCTCCAAAGATATGAGGATTAGTTTAAGAATTTAGATCAGAATTAAATGCATTGGAACACAGAAGTTTAGAAAAAAGTGCTGTAGAGCTGATAAATGATACCATACTAAACACTTAAAAGGGAGAACTGAGATTGGAAAATAGTAAGCTCTTCTGAATCTTGCATAGCTTGTTGAAGGCACAGCTGATGCAAGAATACGTAGAAAGGAGCTGAGTCCTTGAGAAACACATAATAAATAGTGAGAAAGTGAAGTTCTGGCAACATAAGTAACTAGATAGTGTTCCACAAGGTCCACAAGTGTGGATGGCTGACAAGTACTGCTCAGAGAACACCCTGTGGCTAGAAGCACAAAGCCAGTGAGACGATATTGCTCCTTCTCTACAAGCAGCAATAAATGGGCTCCCAATTATCATCTCAGAATTTATCTTCAGACATTCTTTGTGAGAAGCAAACATGCTTGACTACTACAATTTTATCAAGAGAAGATAGCAGCCCCAGGCCGTCATGGTAACACACCCGTGACATCTCAGAACTCTGGCTAATGCAGTAACAGCCAGTTCAGAGTGAGTTTCAAGCCATCCTGGGCTACAGAATGAAATTCCTGTTTCAATGAACAACAGCAGCAACAAAAGGTACCAACATAGCAGCTGTGGTAGTTTGAGTGCAATTGGCCCCCCAATCTCATAGGGAGTGGCACCATTAGGAGGTGTGGCTTTGTTGGAGTGGGTGTGGCTTTGTTGGAGTGGGTGTGGTTTTGTTGAAGGAAGTGTGTCACTGTGCATGTGGGCTTTGAGGTTTCCTATGCTCATGGCACTGCCCAGCGTCTCAGTCGACTTCCTGCTGCCTGCAAGATGTAGGACACTTAGCTACTCTTCCAGCACCTCATCTGCTTACACGCTTCCATGCTCCCTGACATGATGATAATGGACTGAATCTCTAAAACTGTAAGTGAGCCACCTCAATTAAGTGTTTTTCTTTGGGGGCTGGAGAAGTAGCTCAAGAGGTTAAGAGCACTGCTTGCTCCTAGAGGTTCTGAGTTCAATTCCCAGCAACCACATGGTGGCTCACAGCCATCTGTAATGAGATCTGGTGCCCTCTCTGTTATGCAGGTGTACATAAAGGCAGAATGAACACTGTATACATAACAAATAAATAAATCTTAATTTTTTTTCCTTTTTAAGTATTGCCGTGGTCATGTTGTCTTTTCACAGTGATAGAAACCCTAACAAAGACAGCAGCCTTTAATCAAATGCATAGGGGGGAAGATTTTGAATAAGGAGATATATTCACTGCTATGACCAAAAACAACTTAGAGGAGAAAGGGGATTGTTTAATGTACAATTCCTGAGGGATTGCTGTCCATCATGAAAAGCATGGCAGTCAGGAAGCAGAAACATCATATGTCATCCACACACAGGAAGCAGAGCGAGAGAACAGGAAGTGGGGCCTGTCTATAAAACCTCAAAGCCTCCTCACAATGATGTCCTTCCTCCAGTAAGGCACCTCCCCAAACAGACGGGAACCAAGTGTTCACATTTGTGAGCCTATGCTGAGGAGGTTCTTCTCATTTAAACCACCACACTTTCCAAGTGTTTCCATATGTGCCTAAGGAAGCAGGACAAGAATGGGGGACAGGAACTAGTCACCTTGTGACTAAGAGCAAGCAAAGAAAACTTTCTGCCCTCAAAGTGAAAATCCCCTTCTATTTAAGGAACACTCCTTCATTTTAAAGGATCTCTCAAGTGAGTCATAATTACATCATATTCTCCAGGGATGGTCGTTTTCCAACAACTAAGCCTTTAAAACATTGATAAGAGAAGAAAACTGTAATCTGACAATGAGGAAGAGAGCCAGACCTTTGTCAATGCCCTGCCTGTTCTGGCCTCCTCGGTCCACAGAGCTGTCGTGACTACAGTAGTAATGAAGATTCCCCTGCCTGGGGCTTCACAGGCCTGTTGGCAGCTGTTGGCCCCAGAAGGCCTCGGTGCTGCCTTTACATTACGTCTTCAGGGTAGAAAAGTGGGTCCTTGTGGTGCTTGCAGGATGAAAGTGTAAGTGTGCACTTTACGTCAGGCTGGAAAAAGAGATGTATGAATAGCTGCTGTTTTCTCATTCAACCAATTAAAATGCAAATGATGGTACCCAAAATTACCACGGCTTACACTCCAGATGTTCCCATCATTCAACATGCTGTTCTTGCCCCATGTATCCTCCTGTCTCTCTGAATTTATTCTCGCACACATCCTTCCTTAGGAAAACTACTTGTTTCTTAAATAACTTTGTTTCACGTATTTAAGGAATTAGAATTAAAAAAAAAACAACACCTTGTTTTCCTAAGTGATAAGGAAAATACATCTTCGTTTCCATATCTCCCAAATCAATTATGGTGAAATAAATTAACGACACATGAATTGGCAGACAACCCATTTATTAAACTACATTGATAGCTTTGTAAAAAATAAAGGTGGCCCAGTCATCCCCAACAGCAAGCAGGGAGTGCTCTTGATAGGACTCTTAAGAAAATAACTAATTTTTTTTTTATTAGTTCCCAAATCCTCAAGTGGGATGAACTGATTCTGCTTTGAATGTCTTGGGCATACACACATAGACAGACACACACCAAGCCCAGCCTCCCTCTCCATAAAGAGAAACCTCTGCTGCTGTCATGAAGCCTAGGGCATGTTTCCAAGCAGAACAGGGTCAGTTGCTTGACACCTACCTCTCACCATCCTAAAATGAGCACGACACAACACCTTCAGGAAGCAAGGTCAAAGTCTGCATTATACATATTTTTCACTGATTCTAGAAACACAGAGAAACCTGGATACTCTGATTAAAACAAATGGTTTGAGCCGCCTTCATCTCACAGTCCTGTGATGAATATTAAATAGTATATCTCCAACACCTCACCTCACTCAGAGCTATATAGTGTTAAGTGTCCACACAGATGAGTACTCTACATTGTTGACAGAAGTAGCTTCACAAGAACTTACAAGTTGGGAATTTACTGGCTCAAGAAATGAGCATTCTAGATGTGTGTTTCAGGCATGATGGAGGGACCAAAGATACCAGGTACTCTGGCACTTCACACTGGGACTAGGCTGATTTCAGTTTCCAAGGTGATCTCACGTTGTGGTGGCAACAAAGCTACCAAGAATTCTGGGCTTGGCTGTCACCAGCTTAGGAACTCCTATAGAAATACAGTCTTGGCCTACATCTCAGAAGTGATGCTAATTTAGCCTAAAGGGGGTCATATTCTCACTCTTAGGCATCCTGTGATCACAATGATGGAATGTATTCCTTATCTGGGCCAGTAGATGGGCTGTAGGAGGGAGAGGTTCTGTAAAAAGGTTGTTGCCATTCAAGAAGGAAAAAGGATGCCCATAAAGATGAAGACGCCCACGGAAACTATGCTGCAAGGCTGAGTGTGAAAAGTGCTGAAATAAAGACGTCAGAATGTGCTGAAGGAATGAAAAGTCTACACCACTGCAGCCTTGGAGTTGGCTCTCAGTACGAAGAACTTGATATGGAGGGTATCCTTGGGGGGCCCATCAGAAAACAGAACCCACACAATTGACAAGAGAGAGTACGCAGCATATCCAAGTTTGGCACAGCATGAAGCAAAAATGCTCTAATGAAGTAATCATGGTGGTGGCAACTGTGGCGGCAGCCTCCTTTCTGAGGATGAGGTACAAAAGGAATACTGGAATTGCTGACGTAGAAGTGTGAAAGAGGCATCTCACAGATCTGAGACCTACATTTGAGGAGTGTACGCTCTCAGCTGCTGCTGCTGCTGTTTCTTCATTTAATGGGGTCCCATGGAGTTGGGACCAAAACCCTGAAGAAGTGATAGTTCTCCAAGCCAGTGATTCTGTGGCAGGTCATGAAGGATGCAGCAAAGATTGTTCTGGAAGTGTTGAGAAAATCACACACAAGAACTTACCTCTACTACTGCAGCAAACTACGTCTGCAATGAGATGAAGCAATGCAAGAAAGATGGAGTTACAGCAAGCAGAGAGAAGAGCACTACTTCCAGCCACTCCTACCACAGCTGTTGCTACCACACCACACCACAGCCACCACCACCACAGCCACCACCACAGCCACCACCACCACAGACACCACCACAGACACCACCACAGACACCACCACAGACACCACCACAGACACCTCCACCACAGACACCACCACAGACACCACCACCACAGACACCACCACAGACACCACCACCACAGACACCACCACCACAGACACCACCACCACAGACACCACCACCACAGACACCACCACCACAGACACCACCACAGACACCACCACAGACACCACCACCACAGACACCACCACCACAGACACCTCCACAGACACCACCACAGACACCACCACAGCCACTTCTACCACAGACACCTCCACAGCCTTATTGGGTCTCTCTGGTGCTCCTGAGTGGCATGCTTACATTATTCACTCCATCCCCATAATCCTCTGCTTCCTCATCTGGTAAGGGAACTCCACGCTGGTTCTTCCTTACAGTGTTATGGGAAAGATCGGGGAAATAATACTTGCAATCTGGCCTCCAAAGTGAGGTTCTCCCCCAACAGGGAAGAGAGGAAGAAAGAGAAAGTCCGAGATAGAAGTTAGTGATTGTTTTTGAAGAGGCCACAGCTCAGACTAGGCTGAATTTGTCAGGGCTGTGTGAGTATCCTCTAGTATCCACTTCACTCAACATGAAAGAGTTTGTGGCCTTGCCTGAGGTAAGGCTGAAATGTCAGAAGAACAAATTCTGAGTAAGGCTGTACAACATCATCACACAGCTCTTTGCTGGTGATAGCCAAATGGACAGGATGACGAACAGAGAAAAATGAACATCCCCAGGAGCTGGGAAGAAACTGAAAAAGTGGAATGACAACAAAATCATGGTCCTCCATTTCTAGCATACGCAGCAGCTGGAGGAGCACTTGCCTGTCGAAACCACTGCCATGCTCCATCCCCAGAACTACAAACAAGCAGCAATAATCCAGCCCGACCAAAAGCACCTCCAAGGCTGTTTGAGCTGAGCACAGTCACACTCCCAAGACTCTGGACTCAGTAGGTCTGGATGGCAGGGACTGAGAATTTACATTTGCAACAGGGTGTAGCCGGAAGTTTCCTCGGTCCTGCCCAGCCATGAGATTCAGACAAATCTCTTGCACCCATGGTTCCATAGCCACTTATAAAATAATTACTCCAAGGCTTATATTAATTACAAACTGTATGGCCTATGGCTCAAGCTTTTTGCTAGCTAGCTCTTTCACCTTAAATTAATCCATTTCTATAAATCTGTATGTTGCCACATGGCCATAGTGTTACCAGTCTGCTGGCATCTTGTTGCTCCTTCCGTGGTGGGCTTGCGTCTCTCTCTACTCTGCCTTTTTTCTGTATCTCTGGTTGGATTTCCTGCCTGACTGCAAGCTTTTCTGCCATCGGCCAAAACAGCTTTATTTATTATCCAATGGGAGCCACAGATATTCACAACATACAAAAAGACATCCCACAGCAGCAAAGTCCCAGCTGATACCAGTCTAAGCACAGTATATGAGGTAGGAGAGGTCCAGGTCACTCAGAGAAGAGCTGCAATCACTGGGTAGTCTCTATTTCAAATTTTTCAATGGGGGCGGGTAATTAATTGAGTATCAACTATATGCCAGAAGTTCACAGACACCATTTAATTTAATAAGTTCAACAATCCTAAGAAGTAGGTGTTGAGAAAGTTGTCAGAGAATTTTCAAGTTGCAATTCAGGGAGATATGGAACATCCTGGAGTCAAAGCCATGCATACGTTCTTTATCTTGGTGTGCTCTTAATGACTCTCCACAGGCAAAGTTAGGAGGGTATGGGGAGACTTAGATAAGAAGTTCCTACAGACTGCCGTGAAGTTAGAATTGTCATCAAGATGAAGCTGCCCAATTTCTCTTTCTAGCTCAGACCCACCTTCGGCAATCCGGTGCTCCACTTCCTATGCACCTGGTGTGTGTCTGGAAGCAATGAGAAATGCCACAAGCAACAGCTCGGGTTTCATTTTTCCAGAGCTCGACAAGGAACCACAGGGCTGGCAGTAAGCACGCCGAGGCCCTACCCTGGCCCTGGATTTTCTTACGTAGGAGAAGGAGGCTGCAGACAGATGCTAGCAACACAGGTGCCACTGGTCAGCAAGCCATCTGGACAATGACTCAGCAGGAGTGGAAGAAGGGAGACCAGAGCGGACCAACTCTCCCACCCAGTCGGTGCTTCCGCCCTTTGTAGCCCAATTTTCATCTCATAGAGTGCTTGCCTAGCATGCTTGGAGCCCTGGTTCAATCCCCAGTACTACATAAATCATGTGGTGGTAAACACCTGTAAACCTGGGATACATGAGACCCTGTCTAAAAAGAGAAAAGTCCCTATTCATCCAGTATTTCAGCAAGTATCTGTTATCTAGCATGCACCATCTACAATACAGCTCTCAAATGAAGATCTTTCTGGGGCTGAGGTCTGGTCAGTGGTGGAGCACTTGCCTAGCATTTGTGAGTAAAAACTTGGGTTTAATCCCAGGACCAAATAAATAAGTAAATCCTGTCCTTTCTCAAAAATACTAGATCTAATGTTAGAATATGTGGTCCCCTACAGATTG
This sequence comes from Onychomys torridus, assembly GCF_903995425.1. NCBI lineage: Eukaryota > Metazoa > Chordata > Mammalia > Rodentia > Cricetidae > Onychomys > Onychomys torridus. The sequence goes on from NC_050451.1 coordinate 17,330,760, forward strand.
CTGTACACCTGGTCTCCAACAGGTGGCACTATTTTGGGTTGTTGTGGAACCTTCAGGAGAGGGAGGGCTAGGTAGAGGAAGTGGTTTCCTGGAGTCATATGTCAGGAAGTTTTTGCTCCTGGTCTGTCCCTTTCTCTGCTTTCCACATCCTAAAAAGTGAAGATGCTTTTTCAACACATATGCATTAACATGAGTTCTGCCGACACATGCGGCTACACAACCATAGATGGAACCCTTAAATTGTGGGTAAATAGACCCTTCCTCCCTCAAGCTGCTTTCTGGGGTGTTTGGTACAGCAACAAGAGAGCTTATGCATGGAGAAGATGGGTACTGGCACCAGCCTAGTGAAGGGAGCTAGGGCTGACTGCAACAGGATGCTGAGGAGGCTGGGGAACAGGCTCCAGCCCAGCTCAGGGCCAGGGGAAGTGCAGATAGCTCTGGGACCACATTGAAGAATCTCTGGATGACATGAAAGTAACCTGAATCTTCATGATTTGGGTGAGGAAGACAGCATGGAGGATAGAGAACCCTAACAGAAGAGTACAAAGATCAAAGCAGCCATGAGCTGGATTGGCATCTACCTGTGGGAACTAGGACACTCAGATAACACACACATTTTAAGGCAAATTTTAAGGACTCGGCAATGTCAATAAATCGTCAGCATACCTACACAGGGTGGTTGTGGGAACCAATTTTCAGCTTTGAATGATCAAGCTCTATGGAAGGCAGGCTTTAAGAGTACAAGTCAAGAAAAAAAAAATAGATGAACAATTGAAATGGCAAAATGATGGCAAGGAAAGATAAGAGAAACGTCTTTGAGAAATCTTTAGGAGGTAAAGTCAGAATGGCTTGGAAGTTGATTGAAGTTAGAGGCTAAAAAGAATGAAGTCCGTATCCCAACTGGTCACAGCCCCAAACAGGAGACTGGCTAGAGTCCTCTTCTGTAGACCACAGGGGAGCAGCAGCTGTGAAAATCTGCTCTTTTGAAAGTGCTACCGATTTACCACCTCCTCCTCCTCTCTCTCTCTCTCTCTCTCTCTCTCTCTCTCTCTCTCTCTCTCTCCTCCCTCTCTTTTCTCTTTTTCTCTCCTCTCTCTCTCTCTACTTCCTCTGTATATATGTATAATATATGTCATATAACTATAGATATAGATAGATACAGATATTCAAAGTTATATTATAATAAACAAGAATGTGGAAAATGGATGGTAGTGGCCTGTAATTCCAGCACCAGGATTACAAACGGAGACAGGAAGATTACAAGTTCAAGGCCAGCCTCTGGGCTATAAGGAAACTGCTTCAAAAATCAAAATCAGAAAAGTGTCCATGGAAAGAGGGAACCTTAGAGGTAGAGAGAAGAGCTGAGCTGGCTGGACCTGAGGTTGGCAGAAGACTGTCACGAGCATCACTCTGGAAATCCCAAAGAGTACACAAATGTCATGAAAGGTCATAAAATAGCACCCAAGACAGAACTGCAGCACTCAAAAAAAATGAAACAAAACCCTCTCGCTTCTCTGTGTCCCATTGAGAAACAGCAAGAAAGTCTTCTGTCAGTCCCCTGGATGTGAGGTTGACATTTTGATATTAGATTGAATTTGGAGAGTTTTCCTTTGCTCAGAGACAGATCATCACTATGTCACCCAGGCTGCCCTTTAACTTGTGACCCTCCTGCCTTCACTTCCCTGAGTGTTGGGGTAGCAGGTGTGTACCACCATGCTCAGCTTGCTGAGTATTCTAATGCCTAAAAGGAAGCTGTGATCACCTAAAGAATTTCTGCATATTTGAAAGTCACTAGAATAAAATGTCCTCAAGTTCCTGCCAAACCATGGGAGGGAGCATGGCGTCATTGTTGGGAAGCTCTTTACAGACAAATAAAGCCAATTCCTTCTTGTCTTAGACTTCCTGAATTTGTCCCATTTTTCCGAAACAGTGACACCAAGGTCTCAGTGCTACACATAGTACAGAGGATATGCTTCTACTTCATACTGTCATGGCAGTAAATAACATCTCATGTGAACCCTAGTTAGATCACTGCCATTCTGTACCTTGTAAGTGACTGATAAAGAATTAGTCTCAGAGTAGAGACATTACCAGCTCTGTGGATTTCTTCTTTGCTTGAGTTCGAATTAGTGAAAAGTGAAAGCTGTACAGCCCTTGAAGGAACTTGCTTAATCCATTTGTAATTCATCTGTAGAGGTTTGTTTAATTCAAATTAGGTATAATAATTCATAAATGTTCTTAAAATGGTGCACATAAACTACACCAGCCACAAAGATCTGAATGCTTCTCTACATGTATACATGCACACACACACACACACACACACACACACACACACAAAGAGAGAGAGAGAGATAGAGACAGAGACAGAGAGAGAGGCAAAGAGAGGCAAAGAGAGAGAGAGAGATTCTACTCTTGCCTTGAGTCACTTCAAAGACTGTATGACACACATTAGTCTTTCATGGCACCAGTGCCAATACGTATACTTATCCTTAGGAAAACATGTAAATTGGTTCATTTAGCCTCACTTTTAAACAAGAAAAAACAACAAAGAACTCCAACCTTATTCTGTTCTCCTTCCACAGGTTGTCTCTCATGTGGTCATCAGTGACACTTTCAGGGCTCACGTGTTTGTGGGGTCTGCACAGCCTAGCTTAGTTGGTCCTCCCTGTCCCTACAAGATCCTGCTGCCTTTTCCTAGGCCTTGAGAAACCACAGGAGATTTTCAGGGAGCCATGCTGTATGGTTGAAACACGTTACGCTGATTCTTTTCCCTGGACAGAGAACCTATAGAGTGGGTGGAAGAGCGTTTGCTCTATCCCTGCTATGAGTTTTCCTTTCAAAGGTTACAAGGTATCTGTCCTTGAAGTCCAGGCCTGTGAGCCAGGCTAGCCTTTTGGGAGGCTTTCTACACCATGTGGTAGAAGCAGGCTCTGTGGGGAGGTCTTGGAAGGCAGACCCGGGCCAAGTCCAGATCTGGAAAAAGACTCATTACTCATTTATCACTTTTATTATGCAAATTGAAAGTGTCTAAACTCTAGGGGTCTGTGCATTGGCCACAAGGACCTTCTCTTAAACTCTGTTAGAAGCTCCCAGACTAATGCCGGCCCAGGCTTGCAATCCCAGCACTCAGGAGGGGGAAGCAGGAGGATCAGGAGTTTGGGGTCATCCTTGACTATATGGTGAGTTCAAGTGGGCCAAGCTGCAGGAGACCTTGCTTCAAAAACATTTAATCTTGCCAGTTTCATCACATCTTCACATGTAAATGTTGTATTCATTCTAGTCTACTTTTCTCATTAGGTAACAAATGCTGTTTCCATTTCAGAGGAAGCAGATGGGGTATGAAATGACACTCATGAGGCTATGTGTATGCATCTAGTCCGTGTAGCTACAGCACAATCTACCAGCCCAGCCCATCACTGCTGAAGTCTTCTTACTCCTTACTTACCAGTACCCCTCCCAATATGGAAATAGTCCCACCCACTGCATTCAAGAAAACATTTCATGAAGTAGTTCCTGAAGGCTGGGGAATGTGCTGTTGCTATTAGTAAACATTTTCTCCTCAGCACCTGTTTGTCATCTTTTTAGAAAACTGCAGACCATAGTTTTTTTACATTGATTTAAAGATGGAAGTTTCCTTTTTAATATGACTGAAAACTCAAATGTTCAGGCCGAAGTGCCAGGTCTGTCTGTCACCGCAAATGTGGATGGCACCTGTCATTATGTCCCAGAGTACTAACTTGAGCATGTACTTTAGTTCGGGCAACTCTCCACATTCATCAATTTCTCCCTCTTTTTTAAAAATTTTAAACTAAAGAATGAGAGCTTAAAAATACTATTTCTAAGTTATTTTAACCAAAGAATATGTATGAAGAACAGAAGTTCTATTTTCAAGGATATTTGAAATGCTGAATTAACTAAGCTTCTAGACACACACCCCGCTGCTGCCTTCCTAGAATTCTTGTCTCCTTCCTTTGATTTTTCATTGGAAAAAGACAGTGAAATACGTAACTGCTTTGACCATTCCGAAGGACTACTGCAGTGGACATGCTGGCTGCCCCATCAGCCTTACGTCCAGCTCCATGGTCCAGCTGCACACTGCTCTGAGCTGCTCTTTTCTCTGAGACTTGCCCTCAGCCAAATTGGAACATCTGAGAGGGTAAGGCTGTGGCTGCAATTCCCACAGGGACATCCCCATCCAAAGACTAACTGGCCTGGGCACACCACTGCAGCCCCTTTGCCCGCAGGGGACCTAACTTTGGCTAATTGGTGTTTCCAATTGTCCCCCGCGGGGGGAGGGGTGGTGGCCTGCCAGCCATCTCCTTGTCCTTGCCTGGCTCCTTCTCTCCTCTTGTTACACTCCTACACTCCCCTCCAGTAGGAACATCTTCCCCGTAAATCATACAAATGAAAACCTCCATCCCATCCTCTGCTTCTAAGGAGCCTCATTTAGACAGGTCCTAAACCAGAGATATCTCCAAAAGAACTATGGCTGCCAGTGCCCTGGAATTAAATCTCAGCAATCATGCGCCCCTGTCCAACATCTTATATAGAAAAGCTTACTTAAAAGCTATATTTCAATCACTATGGCATTATAACATTATTTACTGTCTATGATAGTATTAAATATACTATATCAGGAGACTCTCTGCAGAAATCCTTTACTCTTTAAAAAAAAAAAAAAAAAAAAAAAAAAGAGAAAAAATCCTAAAAGAAAGAAATTAAAAGGGTCTACAATGCACCTCAGTGGCAGGCACATGCCTGGCACATCAAAAGCCCTGAGCTCAAGTCCCAGCACCCAGAACTAAATAAATAAAAATTTAAGTGGTGAAATATTTCGCCAACATATTTAAGAACAAGAAAGATAGAAAAGATATAGTAATTAAAAGACTGTGGATAAACACACACACACACACACACACACACACACACACACACACACCAAAAAAACCTCTGAAAACCTTTTAGACCGCAGTAGCAGTTTCTTAGGCAGCCTGTGCATGGCTTCCAATTGCATACTGATGGAGTTAAAACACTTAAAATTAGTTCAGGTGTCCGGCCAACAGCAAGCAGGATGCTAACAGATCACCCAGTCCTGGGGCTGCATTCTCAATGCTCCCTCAGTGCCTTCCTCTAAACCATTAAGTCCTTTTATAGAAGGAGAGAAATACTTGAAGGCAACTCTCAATGTCTTCAGCTTGAACAGGACTATTCATCCTACAAACATTGATTTGCTATGAGCAAAAGCATTTTGTTAGGTGTTGCATGGAGCTCAATGTGGGCTACTAGAACTAGAACACCAGAGTCATGCACAAACCAGGTAACTACCCCAGGCTTAGGCACGTAGAACCTCGACGTGTCAATTTGGTGACAGGTCTACCCTCTCTGCCTCCCAAGTTCCTCCTTTATCTGTTCAGTTTTCTCCAATGCAGTAAGTACCCTTTATAACCTTCTGTCACATCCAACATGGCTCCAGGGATGGACCTGACTGGGGCAGCAAAGGAAGAAGAAAAGATGAACACAGATGAACAGAAAAGCTGCATTTGGGTGTACTGGGTTCTCTGATGGAGAAACAGTAGTGTCCAGGAAGCTTGGCGTGTATATTCTATATAGTTGAATAGAGAGGCTGTGTTATTGTATATCAGGCTAGATCAAGGAGACAGGTTTGGCTAATCTAAGTAGGAGCAGTCTCTATAGAGCATTACTCTTTCAGCTATAAATATCTGGTGGGAGAAAGCTATCATGGACATTTTCTGCTCACGCTCTCAACATTCACACGTTGACCAATGGGAGGCTTTCCTAGCCCCGCGCGCCCAGACTTACACTGGGTGGGAAGGCTTTTCTATTTACCCGTAAATCTGAGGCTTTGGGGTCCTTAACCTGGCTGTGCCCATATCAACAACATGCATTCACTCAAGATTTTTTCACTCAGGTTTCCTTTGCTCTCCACATTTCTCTCAGCTAAATTATAGAGAAATACCATCCCTTAAAAGATACAAATAGCATCTTCAACCCATGATTCTTTTTTTTTTTATTTTATGCTCCCTGTCTGTGTCACTATATCACACCCTCTTCATTGTATATTTCTTCTGGACAAGAGAGTAAAAAGGATGAATCACTTTTCAATGTTCTGAATTATCTAGTCAAAGAATATACATATCTTAAATTCAGTAAAAATTGTCCAATTGCAAGAAAACTAATCAGTTCTTTTAATATTTCTAAACTTGACATGTGTCAAAGTTGGACCTAGTGCACTAGCAAAATGAACAAGCCTAACGAATGGCCTTTTGGAATACCCAATATCATACAAGAATACACAAAATCACACATACACACACATGACAAAGGACAGGTATTTTTATCGTGGCAGGAGCAAGGGGCATTCCAGGAACCAGAGCATGGGTAACCCCTCCAAAAGACACCGCTCCCCACAGGTGACCTACTTCCTCCAGTGGGCCCTAATTCCTTAAGATTTTATAGTCTCCCATAGTAGTGCACTGAGCTATCAAAACATGAACCTGTGGGGAAACAGTTTAGATTCAGGTAGAATATCTAATGTCATCCTGTAACAAGAGAAAAGCCAGAACTTGCACCCATATTTTAGCTTTCAACCTTACTTTCTCCAGATTGTCTACTCAAGCTTGTAGGATATCTGCATTCATAAGGTGTTCTCCCCCTTCTTTCTCGCTTCATCCACTACCCAAACTAGCAATAATAAAACTATCCTTCCAAAAAATCTAAGCTTTGGAATATTGCCAATGGCTCTGCCCTCTGCACCAGCAAAATCTTTAGACAATCAAGTAGATGATACATGGACCATCGCTGTAAAGATGGTAATTACTACAGTAATTACTGACTTTCTTTCCTCTCTCTGTTTGGCAGCCAGTGATGCTTCAAGACACAGAATTCTACTGACCAGAATGGTCAGCAGGTGTGACTGGAAATGAAAGAGAGAGATCGGTGCAAAGCTTTTCTTGCTAGGATTTCAAACACTGGTTTTCTTAAGTGCCCAGTATATGACAGGAGAAAGGTGAGAATCTGCATGATAAATATACTTGGTCTCTAGCTAGGCCCATCCTTTGTGTAGTCTCTGCTTCATGACTTAATTGCTTATTTTCTCATGTGAATTATGAAGAGGCTGGAAATTAATGTCCCCAGTTTGGGCATGTCATAATATTCCCCTGGACACTTCCTTATAGGATGTTGAAGTATACATTCATATCTAGTTCTCTCTGTTGTATCAATATTCCTGATTATTATTTATTGATGATGAATGCCTAGACCCATCACTATGCATGGCCCTTGTCAATCCATTGACTCTGTGAGTTACAGAGAAGCAATATTTAGATGCTAATTTTTTTCTAACATTATCCAAAACGCTGAAAGAAAACTTTAAACACACACGTAAGAAACAGTGCATGTAGCAATAATCAAACACTAAATGCTTTTACTGAATTAATTATTGTTTGCTTATTGTTCTATCTTTTCAGTTTTTTGAGAAAATGTCTCACTCTGTAACCCAAGCTGGCCTCACACTCTTGTGTTAGTCTCCTAGATGTTGAGATTACAGGCATGAACCTCCATGCTCAGCAATTAATTAGTAATGGGCCATGGGGAGGGTAGCAATCTCAGGGGAGGTGGGGCCAGAACACAGAGGTATGTAAGTTAAAGGGGACTAAGAGAACAGGGAGGGTTAAATTAGATGGACTATGGAAGGGAAGGCTATAAGAGGAAATATGGGGAGGAATAACTAACACTGAAAGCCTTTGGGAAAAAATCGCATAGAAATCAACTACTGTGGTAAAAAAAAATATGTACATATGAGTTTAAATGGAGTTATCCCACAATGGGAGCAATAATATCTCAACTAGACATCATATGCTACCAAATAAAACCCCAGTACCAGGAAAGAGTTATCTCTTTTTGAGTTGTTGGCCAATGGGGTCCCCAAGACTCCTCCAAACATTATAGGTTATTGGTTACTTCCCATAAATTGATGACAACATCTTATTGCTGAAGACACCACATGTATTTGTCATAACATGGAGAAATTCAGCTGGGGCTGAACTAGAGACTTTTCATAGTGCTGGAAGGTACAGTACACACTACTAGAGAGAAAAGGAAACATCAGTTTCACCGACCTATGAACTCTTCAAGCCACAATAACTGACTGATATATCTGACAAGATGTGCCCTTTGGTACAACAGTGGTACAAAAACACTTTTTTTAGAATTAATTTAATAAAGTTAAATTTCAATTTCTCAGTTACACTAGTCATATTTTGTGTTCAAAAGCCATGTTTAGCTAGTGGTAACAAAACCAGTATCCATCACAATAGGGTGTCCACCATACATCCCCAAGTCTAAGGGCAGTTCAAGGATGGTTCTATCTATGGAACAAGAGCAGATGATTTTCAATGACACCAGGCAAGCTTTTTTTTTTTTTTTTTTTTTTTTGACACAGGGTTTCTCTCTGTAGCTTTGCACCTTTCATGGAACTCACTCTGTAGCCCAGGCTGGCCTCGAACTCATAGAAATCCACCTGCCTCTGCCTCCTGAGTGCTGGGATTAAAGGTGTGTGCCACCACCACCTGGCTCGGTAAACTTTTTCTTCTTCTCCCAAATTGCTTGCAAAGCCTGCTAATCCCACGAATGCTCTGTGGGGTGAGCGTAAGCTGAAGAAAGTGTGTGCTTGTTGCGTAGGTCTATACAACATGACACATGGGCTTCTCTTTAAGAACAAGAGGCTGAGGTGCTCACATTACTTAATCCACTATTATTGTTTAATCCTCTGAGGGTTAAAAGATGTGACAACAGTTTGAATTTTTTAACAAAGACTTGTGCATATTGAGCCCCAAGCAATATTCACATTACCATTTAAAAATGTTTTTATTTATTCTTTGAAATTTTCATACTATATATTTTTGTTATATTCATTCCCCTCCCCCAACTCCTCTCAGATCCTTTTCTACTTCCCTACCCACCCAACTTCATGTTCTCTCTCTTCCAAAAATTAAAACAAAACATAAAGTTCAGTTTGTGTTGGCCTGCTGCTCCCGGCATGGGGACTGCCCTGGGGTGTGGTCGATGTGACGGGAGTCACTCTATTGAAGAGCCCTGACTTTCCCTCACCCAGCAACAATCACATGCCGATAGCTCCTTGATTTGGAGTTGAATGTCCTGACTACCTCTCCTCCTCTACGCTTGGCTTTTGTCTGCACTGGGCGTGTGCAGGTCTCATCCAGGCTGTCGGTATCTATAAGTTCATATGTGCATCTTCCCTGTTGAGCCTGGGAAGCACCATTTCCTTGAAGTCACCAACCTCCCCTGGTTCTTACAATCTTTCTGCCCCCTCTTGCACATGCATTCCCAGGCTTTGAAAGGGGAAGTATGATATAGACATCTTTTGTGGTTGACAACTCCAAAGTCTCTTATTCTCTGAGCTTTGGTCAGCTGGAGTCGCTGTATTAGTCAGGCTTCTCTAGAGAAAGAGAACTTATAGAATGAGTGTCTCTGTCTCTATTTATCTGTCTGTCTCTCTATAGTATACATTTAATATATTATCTATATTAAAATTTAATAATTATATTTAATATATTATCTATATGAAAAAGATTGGTGAAATAGGATTGACCCAACACTGAAAACTACTGTGGAATAATCCCTTTGTTCACTGTGAGTATGTATTACTCTAATTGGTTAATAAAGAGCCAACTAGCAGATCACTAGGCAAGATTTTGGGGGCAGAGAGAACACTGGGAAGGATAAGGAGAGAGTCTGAGGAGTCTTGGGAGACTCCGTGAGACACAGAGTGACCAGGATGGGAAGTACATACATGAGGTAAACAAACTTTGGGGCAGCACATAGATTAATAAAAATGGGTTAATTTAAGTTATAATAGCTATCTAAAAACAAGCCTAAGTTATCAGCTGAGCATTTATAATTGATAATAAGTCTCTGTGTGGTAATTTGGGGAGTGGCTGCTGGGACAGAGCTGATCAGTGGTCTAGACAGAATAGTCTGCCTACAGAAAACTTAAAGATATAATAGATACATGAGAATTTATCACACTATTCTTTCAACTTTTGCATATAGTTAAAGTTTCCTACCATGTAAATTTAAAAGTAAAAGTTGTCTTTTTAATATCTACATATACAAAAATCCCTCATAGGTGTGCCTTTTAGTTAATTCCAGATGTAGTCAAATTGTCAGCCAAGAATAGCCATCACAGTTGCCATCTATTGCAAGTGGAAACTGCTCTGATGCAGGTGGAGCTAGGCATTGATCTATGGTATAGAAATATGCTATTAGTGGTATTTTTATTGCTATGTTCATTTAGCAGAAGAACAGTAGTAAGTTTTCTCCTAGGACCCATAACTTATCTAGGTTCTTATCCTTCCCAACAGTGTAAGGTATGTGTTCCACCTGTGGAGTGGGCCCAAATTCAATCAAAAAGTGGTTTGGGGGGTGTGAGATATAGAGCTGGTGACCACAGCAGCTAATGAGATGTTTGTGGCCATGGGTCCCTATGGGCAGTTCCAGCCCAGCTGCTTCCACTGCCTGAACATAGGCTTTGTCATGGGTTTTTCTGTGGGCATGGCAGCCCAGGTGCTGTAGGACAGGTACCTTCTCCTGTCTTGGGATGAGAATGTGGGATTGGAGCCGATGGATGGCTTTGGGAAAACCATGATGCAGAATGGCAGTACCTTTGGTACGTTTATGGCCATTGGAATGGGCAAAGGATGGGCAGTGTTTGCCTGCTACAGCTATGCTTTCCCATCCATTTCAACCCTCATATAATAATACAGTTATTTTCTTCTAAAAAAAAGTGTTTTTGTACG